>NW_027069902.1:340998-350602 GCF_002906115.3 Quercus suber | reverse complement strand
GTGTGGCTGTTGATGAGAATGGGTATGAGACAGCTCCTTTCTCAATATCGAGTAATGGATGTGATGGGAATGGCTACTTCTTTGCAACATTATCTCCTTATTCTAGCCTTGTAGAAAATAAGAAGATTAAGGAATGCAAGGCATTCCTAGATTATTCTCCACTAGATACTTGTAAAGTTCCTATCGATGTTAACCACGGTATTAGTGGTGGTCTCCTTTCTTCTTACCGCATCCTCAACGAAAACAATATGAAATTATACTCCGTTGGGCCTTTCTTCTACACCTCAGAGACTCAGTCAGTTCCTAATGGTTACTAGAATAGTACATGCCTATTTTAAATTTGTATTGGAGAAGCTGTGGAAATGAATTATGTAGTTTGATATTGATTTTATTGGTGGTAGAAGGTTATAGCCTCTGCCATTTGAGCTTTGTAATAAGTAGAGGGCATGCTTCTATGCTCTTTTTTTAACCATGTGACTTTCTTTATCCTTCAATTTATTCAATTTTTATGCTTGAGTTGTGTGCATTACACATGCACACATCACAGACTCGTCAATAAAGTAAATAGTACTACATATAGTGACAAAGTGTAAAACCGGTGGAGAATCTTCAAAGAAAAAACTACAACAAGGGTCCCTTAAACCCAAAAGGGGAATTTACTATAATAGAATTGAAGTTTTATAATTCGTGACATACCCATGACTCTAGACTCTACCCAATAGATAATTACTAACGTAACCCCTCAATCAGCTTCAGGATACTTGGATTATTCTATTCTGAATACCTTCCACATATCCCGTTTGTGATTCCAAGGACCACTTTGAAGGTTTTGGCTACTATAGTGCCATATTGGGTTGATCTGTATAGTGGTTTCAAGTTTTGATCACATGTATAGGTTAGGAACACACTGATAAGAACATGCACCTCTGTGCTCACGGGATCACTAGGATGGAGCATAGGATTTTTGCTCTAAATAGCTTGTGTTTTTGTCTCTTTTAGCCTCTCAGAAAATCGTGTTTGTGAGGCTTTATGTAGTAGATTTATATGAGATTTAAAATAAATTATTAAAACCATATCATAAATAGATTTGCGTAAAATAGGGTCCTGTATTCTCAATCGATCGAGGGTAATCAAGGGGCAATTGAAATTTAGCATTTCTTAGATTTAGCATTCTTGTGTCAATTTCAACTAATTATAACTTGTTTCAAATCCAAATTGAGTCATATTTGTGTTCGTCTTGAAGCACCGAATACCTACTTTCTAATGAAACAAGTGTCGCTTAAAAAATCCATTTAATTTGGTGCATGGTGCAGAAGATATAGGCAAAAAGAATATCAAATCCTCATCTTCTCATTTCTATTTTATTCCTGTCTATCTCTCCTTAGTCCTTGGTCTTCTCTTGCAGTTCATTTTTTCTTATCCTTTATTCTATGTCGTCTCAATTCAATAGCTTCTTAAATAACAATGATGGCCAATAAGCAATAATAGACAGTTAGTCTTGCTTTTCGTGGGTGTGGGTCTTACCGCTCGCGGATGGCCAATTGAATGCCGATCTACTCATCGGCAATGAGGGCTTTAAGATCCTTTCCCCTCCTTCTCAGATTGGTTTTCTACTTTTTTTTTTTCTTATGTCTTCCATCCACCGTAATTATATGTTTTCATCTTCTTTTTGTTTGTTGTCTTTTTTTTCGGATGTGTGTGAGTCCGGGTATGTGAGCTCAGCTGGTAGGACGTACAGCTAGGCATGTTATGGGAATGTGATCATTTGTTGTGGCTGTAGCTTTACTCTTTTCTGGTCAAACACCATTAACGTCCAATACAAATGATCAAGAAAAAGTTTTAGTGTCTATCCCATTTACATACTATTTGTTTATTTAGACCCCTTAAAAACAAATTAGTTTAACCTAATGAATTAGCCAAATATTTACTTAGGTTAACTATGAGATCTAGGTTAAAGTTAAACACATGTAAACATATTACTTGGTGAGAAAAAGTAAAGAAGACAGTAGTATGATTACCCTAGAAAACCAATAAAACCAACCGTTTCAAGGTAAAAATTAGGGGAGGATTTAACCTAACTATCCTCAAGGTAAACAAATTCATTATGATAAAATGGAAGATTACATTAGATTTGAACCTTAAATCTAAAGCTATCTCAAGTAAAACTTACTAATACGACCGCGTGCAGCTTTGACTTCATGGACTCTTCTATCTTAGATTTGTTGAACACAAACTATCCGTTTATAATTTTGAGATCCCACTCAAAGGTTTCAAATTACCATCAGTAGTAGATTTTTATGTAGCAACTTGTTTCCACTAGTTCTTTATTACAGATCTCGTTCCGGTAGACGCTTGTTGAGTTAGAAGGTACTGAAATCTTACAAATCTCACAGGAGTAACTCATAAGACTTCTAAGAGCTTTGGGCCTAATATAAAATCTGCAGAATACAATTTTCGATCAATCGAATCTAACTTTCGATCAATCGAACCTAACTTTCGATCGGTTGAGCTTCACAGAAACTAAACTCCTTTTTCTACAACTTACTTGTTCTTGAATCTTGACTTGAACCAACGAGAGCAATGTCTAACACTTAATCTAGACATGTTTTGATCTCGGTTTGTCAATATACATAAATTTAGAAACTAAACATTTAATCCTAAATATTTAAAACCTAATACATATATATGATCAGGATTCTTTCCATTTTACTTAAAATGAAAAGAATTCGTTTATAGTTAAGATTTTAGTTTTTGTATTTAAAAATTTACATTGTAGCATATTTTTTTGAAGGAAATATATATGGCATTAAATGTCTTTTTTAATTTATAATATTTAAACTATATAGTCCAAAGGATGAATGACAATAATTTTCCTTCATTGACTCAAAACTTTGGAAGGAATGTTTTATTATTTTTTATGTTGAATTTCATTAAATAAAGCGTGATCTCTTAACACAGTAGAAGGGGCATAAGTTAAGCACTTAAGACCCAATTTAGTCGGGAAAGAGCTTGGATGTCTTAAACTTGAGTAATTATTTTAGTTTTTTATTTTATTTTTTTGGCTGAAAAAAAAAAATACACATTTTGGTCCTTATATTTTGGAGGTGTTTTCATTTTGGTCCTTGTGTTTTGAAAAGTTTCATGTTGGTCCTTGAGTTTTACAAAATGTGTTATTTTGGTCATTGGCGTCATTCCTGTGATAACATTTGATGATGTGGCTAACAGAAGGCTAACATGAAACACTTAAAAATGATGATGAATTTTTCTAAATAAAAAAAATTGCCATTAAAGAAAAGCCATGTCAACATCTTAAAGAATAAAAAATTCACATAAAATATATTCTTTCCCCAATAAAAAAAAAAAAAAAAAATCATCCATTTTATTTTCTTCATCACAAACAAAGAAGAAACATAAATAAGATTAAGAACTTTTAGTTAAAGTTTACTTTCTATCATTTCCCTCATTTTCTCGAAATAGGAAGTTATAAATACCACCCGGGTATGATGTCCAGTTCGAAAGCCCAAACTTGAGTGTTGAAAATGGTGAATTTAATACATTTTAATATAACACTTACCCTTCATGTGTGGCACAAACTTCAGGCTAGACGAGAGTTGTTGGTAAAATAGTAAATTTAATAATTTAATCTAATACTTTCACTTCACATGTTGATGTAACACAGAATCTACAATTTAATTTTTGTAATTATATAATTTTGGTATTTTTATATAAAAAAATGTTATTTTAGGTTTAAGTGATTTATTTCATTATTTTTAGGTGCTTTTAATGCATTTTAGGTTAAATTTGGTTCCTATTATGGTTAGGGATTAATTAGGAATTATTTTATAATATATTTTCTTGTCTGTTAAGTTTTACGGAGCCTTTAAATAGGCCTCTAAGTATGTAAACATTTTTTTTTTTTAATTATTCAATCAATAAAATTCAGACTTTTTGTCTCTCTATTTTCTGGTGGATTCCAAATCCTTTTTCTTGGTAAATTCAAGGACCCTTGTAGATTCAAGGAACCCTCGTGGATCTGAGGTTATTTTCAGAAGAAAACGTGTTTTGTTTCTTGTTTTCTAAAAGTAGACGTATTTTGCTACTTGACACTTCTGCATCCTGCATCAACTGATATTAGAGCCTCGACTTATCTTCATCTGGTGGCTAATGCATGAGATAATAGCAATTTCGGTGACATAAAACTTAGTAAGTATTACGTGATGTACTGCTAGCACTCACAAATATCTTTGCTAGGATACCGTCATTGAGATAATAACAATTCCGATGACAGAAAACTTAGCAAGTATTACGTGATGTACTGCTAGCACTTACAAATATCTTTGCTAGGATACTGTCATTGAAGTATGTAAACAATAGGGATAACTGTCATGGAGACATAACTCACGGGCAACTTATTGGTAAGCAAATTTCATATAGACCATATAAGAGAATTGCAGTCTTTAATGGTTATTTTTATAAAGAAGATTTTCTTGATTAATTACTTGATCTAGATGATTTATTTGATTTTGAGAATATTTCTTATGAGAGAAAAGTTTGACTTGCTTTGAAGAAATTTAGTGTGTATGCCTTACATTGGTGGGAATAAGTAAGTACAATCTAATAGAACCCGACAAGGTAAACACAAAATTTGTTCATGGTCAAGGATGAAAAGGATGCTTGCTATCAAATTTTATCCCTTCGATTGTGATGAAATTTTTTTTGTATACAAAACAAGATTATTATTATTGGCCAAGAAATTCATACTTGAATTATTTTGAAGAGCCAAATATTTCACCATTAAAGGAAGAATTGCATGTTGAAGAAAATATTGTTCTTGAAGATTATGTAGAAGTCAAAGAACAAAATATAGAGATTTCTGAAGAAATTAATGAAGGTCTTGTTAGGGAAGATCCTAAAATCAAGATTATTGTGGAGGAGAATAATAAAGATCCTATTATAGAGAAAGTTCTTGAAGTCAAGATGGTAGATCATTAAGGAAGAAATTGAAGAGAAAGGTTTCAAGGATCTCAATGAAATCAAATCACATGATTGTCAATCTCAAGATCCTTTTTATTTTGGTGGTAAGCGATACACTGAAATTTATTGATTTTATTGGGGTTAATAGATTTGATTCAATTGTTAGTTCTTATATGGTAAATCTCTTCAATTACATGAAGACCAAACAAAAAGAAATTCAAGTTTATTTGTTTATTCCATTGATAAATTGCAAGTATAGAAAGAAGATCAAGGAGCTTAAGCATTTAAAGTATTTGTTTATTTGAAGCGGAAGATTTCAGATTTCAAAAATGAGCTCGAGGACGAGTTTGTTCCAAGTGGAGGGGTTTGATGTAGAACATGATCTACAATTTATTTTTTTTTTCTAATTATTATTGTTATTTTTTATACAAGATAGAAATTCTACTCTAGTCTAATTTATGTGTACATGTGTGTGAAGCTCCCTCTTGGAGACTTGAACCCCAACCCTTATCTCCCACACCCCACAAGTACTTATACTTGTGGAGTGACCATCGCACCAAGGGTGTAATTATTTAATTTTGGTATTTTTATGTAAAAAAACGTTATTTTAGGTTTATGTGATTTATTTTCTTATTTTTAAGTGCTTTTAATGCTTTTTAGGTTAAATTTGGTTCCTATTATGGTTAGGTATTAATCATGAATTATTTTAGAATATATTTTCTTATCTGTTAAGTTTTACGGAGCCCTTAAATAGACTTCTAAATCTATAGATGTTTTTTTAAACAATTATTCAATCAATAAAATTTAGACTTTAATTTGTCTCTCCATTTTCTTATGGATTATAGACCTTTTCTCCTTATGGATTCAAGAACCTTTCTAGATTTAGGAACTCTCATAGATTTGAGATTATTTTCAAAAAGCAAACATGTATTGTTTCTTGTTTTCCAGAAGTAGATAGCTTCTGCTTCTTGACACTTCCATATCCTCCATCACTAGGAATGGCAACGGGTCGGGTTTGGGTCGGTTTTTTCATACCCGGACCCGACCTGAGGGCTAAGACCCATGGCCCGAACCCAGCCTGTTTACTAAATGGATTTTTTCCCAGGGCCTAGACCCACCCCAGCTGGGCCCTGCAGGCCCCGTTAAGCCCTGCCAGATTTGGGCCCAATCAGTGGCCCAAATCGTAGCCTAACCAAAAAAAAGAAAAAAAAATTTGAAGCCCAAAAATAGAATTGAAGAATAAAATACTTTTATTCTTTGCCCCCTCTCTCTTCCCTCTGCAAGATCACCTTTATGCCGACCCATTGCCATTGGCAATGAATTGGGTATGCAAAGTAACACAACACAGAAATTCAAAGAGTTTTTAACAAATTCATCATTTTATCAAACTACCTGAGCTCTTCAAAGGAATCAATAAAAAGATCATTTTTTTTTTATATTACATGAATGCAAATATAATACTTTCAAAAATTGAAACTTGTTTAATAATCACAGCTAGAAACTTGTATATAAATTCAACTCATTTTGTGAACTTTAACAATCAAAATTAGGAAATGAGTAACGAATCATTAACCCATCCCTAGGCTCCACAAGAAAACCCATACCCAAAAAAAAAAAAAAAAAATCTTCCTTGCGTTGTGTTCTTATTGTACCCACTAAAAAACAAACCCATAGAAAAATCTTAGTATCACCGTAATACCATAATCAAAACAATTGTAATACCTTGAGACGAACTCAAAAAAAACAAAGAAGAAATGAACCCCCAAAAAAAAGAAAAAGAAAAAGAAAAAGAAAAGAGAGAGAACGAGGTGGTCCGATGGAGACACACGAAGGGAGCAAGGCGGCTGGGTTGAGGCAATGAGGCATGGGAACGAATGGGGCTATCGCCGGCGGCAGTGATGTAAGGATGAGAGTGACTAAGGGAAAGTGTGTGAGGGTGAGGGTGGGACTAAGGGAGGCGTGAGCAGATGCTGCTGAAAAAAAATGAGGGATTTAGCTTAGGGTTAGTAATAGATAGATAGATATATATATATATATATATAATGGCCTTCTGTACCCGCTCTTTGTACCTGCTCTTGAGCTTCAGTCGTCTCTTAACTGTAAAAAAAAATAATAATAAATAAAAATAAAATAAATAAATAAAAATTAAAAAAAAAAAAATTCCAACAACCATAATGGTAAGCGCAATAGAATTCAAGAGACGAAAAGCAATATTGACGCACCTAAAGTCGGGGTTTCCCACCGACGATGCAACCTTGGGAGATCATCCCAAACCTCACCAGAGGGTGTCTCAAAATCGTCCCTAGACACAAAGAAAAATCTGGACTTCCAATACCTGAAAGAAGACGATAAACCTTTAACGATCCTAGTTCTTCTTTCCCAGGGCACCAATTCGTAGTACCCATGCTCTTTAGATACTTTTAAACAGTAAAGATAAACAAGCTATCCTGACCTCAGAACTACTAACCATGGGAAGACTAGAAAACGCAAAAAGAGAAAAATCTAGAAACCCTGAGTCCCAAAAGGTAGCGAAACAAAAAAAGAAATGGGAAATCAGAAATCTACTACGATGCGTATAGACAAAATGAGAAAAGAAGTAGGAAAAAGAACATACCTCGAAGAAGAAAACTACCACGCTGTGCACCAGTTGGGAGGAGAATTGCAGAAAGAAAGGTTGGCGAAGAAGACACTCAGAGAAATGATTGAGAATTTTTGAGAAAAGTGAAAAGGGAAAATGAGAAGGAAAGAGGTTTAAAAACCAAGGCTTTGGAAACTGAAAAATCAGCAGGAAGACCAATAGTCCCAACAATTGGTGCATTAACTTCACCAATCAAGGTATGCCACGTAGGCTGCAATCTGGAAAACGCCGCCACTGCACATTTAATATGGAATGAAAACCCAAAAGTCATTTACCTTCAGCAAACCTTTCACATTCCATGGCCGCCATTCCTTGACGACCACAGAATCGGGGGGCAACTGACAGGATTAACGAAATCACTTGCCATAGACGAAGTCAACGATACTGACGAACATATCCCTAGACGAGCAAAGACTCCCGCATCACTGAGGAAGACAAAATCCACCATTCAATGCAGGGCGGTTACCAGGCCAACTGTACGAACCGTTGGAACACATTAAGGGCCATTACACAGCACCAAGCATTACCAAAAGGAGCATTTAGACCCCCATAACTGCTCCAACGGCTAGAAGCCCTAAGAACATATATAAAGACCACACGTTGCCAAGCAGAAGGTACACACAAAAACATATAGTGATTCTTTTTATCTTGATATACTGTATTTTTGTTCAAAGATCTCCATATACTGACTTTGGCATTGGAGGCGCTGTGGCAGGCACCACATAGGTGACCATCTTTGAGAGCATGTTCATACGGGCTGAAGGGTGCTTCCATCTAACTACCTCGACTGACGACCTCACGCTTCATTAGAACCATATATTCTCAGCAACAATAATAACTAGTCGCTAACCCGTGCGATGCACAGGAAAAATTTTAGTTTATATTGAATATTTATTTATGGTAGTTTAAAATATTATTTCAAATCATCATTTCATTTTATTTTGGTTGGAATAACTTATATAATTAAATGAAATGCTTACAAATAAGAGATGACATTAATAATATACTATATATAGTTAGTGATAATTCAAGATATCATTCAAATATGACAATTTTTTTGTTTTAAAAAAAGAACAATATTAAAGCAATACTATATTGTCCAATAGATATTACAACTTTAAAAATAAAACATGAGTAGTTATTTTTAATGGACTGGGGTAATAGTACAACTTTTAATAGAAAAAAAATATATGATTTAAATTTTTTTGGAGTAACACTGTAGTAAAAATGCCGAAAGGAAGCTAGGAATTCCACTGAAAAATGCCACAAATACATTTAGTTTTTTTTTTTTTTTTTTTTTTGGAGTAAGTACATCACTATTTAGTAGAGTCTTAATACATGGGGGACGCTGCTCCATCCAATACATCATTGTCTAGCAAACCCAGCCAGTACTTTGCTTCACATGCTATCTTCTCTATTGGTTCGTTTGTTCAAGGAAAGCCATAAGAGAAAAATAAATTCCTAATAGAAGAAGCAACTACGAAGTAGTCTAACATCATTAAGGAAGGATGTGGCCAATGCTTAAATTGGTAGGTCCAGCTGACTTTACTTCATCTACTGGACTTTTAAATTCACACTCTACCTCAATTGCTTGAAGCCCCAAATCCACAGAGGCCATGTACACCCTTCAACAGGCTATCTAGATTGATTATTTCTCTAAGCTTCCATATATCATAGCAAGTGTACAGGTTGTTTGCACCAAATCCACTACTAACTTCAGAGTTTCATCCACATGCCTTTGGTTCCGATTGACCATAATAGCCAACCTCCACCACAACTAATACAATCAACTGGATTGGTTAAAACAATATATCAAATACTGGGAATATAAAAAATACAAAACTTGGGTATTATGTATATGATACCATCAAAAGATTTAAATATTTTTGCAGGCTTCCCAAATTCCACCCATCACAAAAGCCTTGGCTTACATCAAATTGGCCTTTGAAAAAGCCGACCCTTTACATCACACACAAAATGATCATTGAGAAA